>NW_015971673.1:0-5969 GCF_000836435.1 Fonsecaea multimorphosa CBS 102226
CCCTAACCCTAACCCTAACCCTAACCCTAACCCTAACCCTAACCCTAACCCTAACCCTAACCCTAACCCTAACCCTAACCCTAACCCTAACCCTAACCCTAACCCTAACCCTAACCCTAACCCTAACCCTAACCCTAACCCTAGACTACGGCTAATTTTCGCCTCTCTCCAGTACGTCTTCGTCTATTATCGACCTACGCGTAATAAGTCTAGAGTCTCGAAATTCGACTTAGATAGACTACTCGGTATACTAAATAAACTACAATATATAAAAATGATAATTATGTATAGCGTAGTGATAATATAGCGGGAATTCGACCTCGCCACCTAATCTGAAAGTAATGGGGGATAACTAAGAATTTTAATTGGTAGACGCACTACCCGTAGATAGATAACTCGACCCCCTTATGCCAAGACCCATTTTGTATATGGACGGGTCACCCGTCCAGACCGGAATACGGTTAGGACTATATAAGTTTATATATTAGACTTATTTACTATTAAAGTAGATATTCTTAAAAAATAGACTCTAAACTCTAGATCTATTAAAAAAACTTAAGATTTTTACGATAGATACTAAGAGATATTCAACTTTCTATTCTCTTAGTATCTATTATATAAAAAATCTTAGTATCCTTCGATAAGTACTATTGAGTAGAATAGTAGGATAGTAGAATATATTTAGTCTTTAATATATTTCTCTTAAGTATTTTTATATTTTATATTAATATAGAAGTTTATCTATTTATATAAAATTAATCTAAATAATACTAGATATTCTTATATATATATAATATAAAGAGAAGTATAAAGTTATTATATATTATAGAAAAGTATATTAATATAAAATATATATATTATATTAACTATAATCTCTAAAATATCTATATTCTATTAAATTTATAATATAATAATTATAACTTAAAAAACTATAAATTTAATAATATTAGAAAGTATTTATAGAGATAAGTTTAATAATATAATTATTATTCTAGAAATTAATTAGAAATACTAAATATTTTATAGTATTATTTTTAAATATTCTATAGTTAATATAGATCTTTAAATCTCTACCTAATTAGACCTTTTAAATATTTTACTATATAATATTTATGATATTACTAATAGAGAGGTAGGACCTATGGTGTTTCTCTATACTATTATCCTTGAAAGTTAGGTCGGAGGTGTAGGTGAGGTTGAGTAAGTGTGGGGTCTTATAATATAGTTGGAGGAGTATTTTGTCCCTTCTGCGAATCGTGGGGAAACCAGATCGGGAAATTTCCGAAGTAATACCTCGGCTAACTTACCAGTTCTAAGAATTGATTGAATTTGGTTCTGGGCTTGTGATACAAAGCCTCTTCACAGAACCCCCCGTCAACTCTATTGAGAATACTCCGAAGTGTCTTCAGCCATACAATGTCCGGTATTCTTGCCCATGCCGAGAGGGTGGCAGCATCAAAAACCGCGGCTCGTACACCACAAGTCTAGGCCAGCGCCGCCTGCACGATAACGCTCGGTGGCTGCGGCACCACTTCAAAGCTTGGGGTACGCCCACCCTTGAAGACCTTGTAGATGTGAGGGGCAATCGCTTGTCTCATTTCGGCACAGGCTGTCGTCAGCCCTCGAGTACAATGTGACATCCAGCTGGACTGGGTATGAGCGCGGGGTCTCACACCGTACTTACTTTTCTAGAGTCGCTACATTCCGACTCTCTACAACTATGGCCCACTGTGCTCTCCTGCCCACCTTGAGTTCAACCGCCTACAAAATTCCACCCATCCTCAGTTCACACAATCCGTCTGTCCGAGCCTGATTGAGCTTGGTCAAGCTTGTCTGAGCCACTGCAGCGAGCCATCGCTCTTTTGAGGATAAGTGCCAGCCCTACAAGAGGCCGGACTACTTTTCTCCCAATCATGGCTTTGGGGTCCGCTTGCCTAATCTACCAACACGAGAAATCCAAAGCATCTTGTGCAGCCAGCAACTAATATTCTGCCCTCCACGCGGGGTCGGAGGACGAAGAGTTTGCACGCTTACGATGTCTTTATCTTTAAATCGTGGATGGTCGTTGCAGGTGTGTCGGTCACTTTCGTCGCCAGCCTAACACCCCTTCCATGCACTGAACGGCTTCCATCCTTCATGAATCTATATTTGCTCTTGTTCCTGCTTCTCCTTCATCCGGACTCGGCGGTATCATATTGGCAGTATGAGTCGCTGAATGTCACCCAGTGGCAGTGGCAGTCTTGTACCGCTTGATCATCCCACTCACTCTGGTCTGCGCACTGACCTGCTCTGCAGCGGTTACAACCGACAATTGGCTGTATATCGATGGCGGTGAGCTGTATGCCATCCAAAATGGCAATCCGACCTTCTTTTACCGTGAGCATGATCTTGTCCTTTTATGAAACATCTATCCCCCCTAGTAGCCCTTTCATACGTTGTGTGTCGACCATGTCTAACCGAATTGACGTGATGACAGTGGGACAAACCATCTCTATCGATCTGACTCAAGCCTGGACCAACGCAACGGTTCAGAACTATGCAAAAGAAACACAACGCCCTGTCACCGATGGTCACTGGTCCAAAAAGCCCGCTCTCTTCTACAATCCCTCCAGTAACGTAATCGTTCAGTGGGGAGGTTGGCCTTATAACAATGGCGATCAGTCCTACGAGTTTGTCTTTACGCCAAATGCCAACGGTACCGTGAATTGGATACAGTCGACAACGCCAGTGACCAACAGCCAGAATCAAACATCGCCTGCCGTCTTCGGATCAGCATTTGTGTCTTCCAACTTAGCATTGTACTCGCTAGGAGGTGTCATGGCTGAACCGTCTGCGCCGCCCGACCTCGCCGTTCCGGGCCTGCTCGAGTACAACTTCGCAGGCAACAACTGGACAAACACATCGTCCCTGAATGCATCTACCAATGGCTATCTGGTCGGCGCTCAGGCAGCCTACACTCCTGGTACTGATGAAGGCGGGTTCGGCTCTGCGGGATATCTGGTCTTCATTGGAGGTAGCGACCCAGCCACCCAATATCTCGACCCTCAGTCTCCCTCGCTCGTCGACATGTCAAATATCACTTTGTATGACCTCGGCGGACAGACTTGGTACCACCAGACCACGACCGGCACAATTCCTCCACCGCGCCAATTCTTCTGCTCCGTATCAGCGACGTCCATCCAGGCAACATTTGAAATGTGAGTCTCTGTCTACATTTTCTACTCAATGTACTCATCGGATTCTCTCCTGCGCAGCTTCATCCTCGGAGGATCCACGAACGATACATATGACCAGGCACACACGAACGATACCGATTACCTCAATGTATACACGCTTTCGATCCCTGCCTTTCGCTGGTTCAAATCCAGTGCTAGTGACCAAGTCAGACGCGCCGACCACTCGTGTCAGCTAATCGGCAACAAACAGATGCTCGTCATTGGAGGAATTCAGCCTGGCAATCCTCTGGGAATCGCGGCGATAGATCCCTGGCCCAACGGGCTGGGAATCTTTGACATGTCGAATTTCACCTGGGCACACGGCTACGATCCACATGCACCACCTTACGAGCAGCCAGAGGTGGTGAGGGACTACTATAGTACCCAGTACCAGTCGCCTATCTGGGGCGCACCTCAGCTCGAGGCCGATTTTGGTAGGTTGCGAGTTTCCCATTGCTGCACGCGCATTCCATTGAGACTTGTTGCATACTGCGAAGAGATGTGCTAAGGGAAAGTGTACAGCTTGGGCGCCACCAGATCTTCCTACGTAAGTCATGCAGCAGACTGAGAATCGCAGTCAAAAAGGCCTCTTGGCCGACTTCTATTTCTGTCCTGCATGACCAGAAATCGAGTGCTGACTGTCGCATAGTGGTACCTACACCGGCTCATATTCCTCGGCCACAAGCACCAGCGCAACTTCGAGCAAGGTTACATCAACCACGACCGCAACTGCCAATCCTTCTGCGAAGTCGTCTTCCAGTTCGAGCCACACAGGGGCGATCGTCGGCGGTGTCGTCGGCGCAGTATGTGCTGTGCTGTTGGTGTTGATCCTGGTGGTTCTGCTTCGACGGCACAAGTCCGCGAACACGCAGGGTGAGAAGGACCGGAAGGCCCAGCAAGATACACCCGATGTCACTAGCGTCGTGCCTCCCAAATCGGAAATGGAGGCGCCTCTGCCCTCACCAGGGTTTGGAATGCTGCCGTCCTACTCGGATAGGCGCGAGAGCGATGTTTTGCCCGAGTTGAGCAATCCTGGGGCACAGGAGCTTGAAGCCAATAGTGTCCGCTGGAGTCACACGCCTGAGATGCCAGCCCGGTGACAGTTGGGTCAGCTCAAGTTCCGGTACACGAGGAGCGTCCTCAAGACTGCCTAAAAATGTTTCTCAGAAGAGAGTCATCACCATCTCCAGACTGGTTGGCTTCATGGTGCATTCAACGATAGCGGCTCAAACGTACCGTCTCTTGCCACAGTTGCCGATAGCCGTAGAGTGATAAGTCAATATCATCATGTTCAGAGTTGCCTTGGCCTCGTGTAATGCCACATACATGCCGGCCTGATAAAGATCTCGAATATTTGATCGCCTGTGTTTGTTTTTCGGCCGTCCGCGTGGAGATTACCTTGCTAGAGGTGTTTCCCTGCGTTGCATAGGAGTGTCGTTACTGGCTTTTTTTTTTTTGGCGCAGACGGTGGCACGCTGTTCGTGAACATTGCGAGAGGAGCTTCCGGACTGGCGGTTTCCTCGCTGTAGTCTTGGTCTTCGTCTTCTTCGCTGGTTTGTGAAGGGGGCGATCCTTTTATAACTCTCAAGCCCTGGCCATTGGAACCTCGCGGTAAACGACTAGGCTCTGAGCTCATTGAGAAGTAAACTTAATAGTTTATATATAATATTTCTTATTAATATTAATACTAATAGTATAATAATAGAATAGAATAATAAAATAAGTATTTTAATTAATATTATAACTAAGATTAAGAATAGTATTAATAGATTAAAGTTTAGTTATTCTAATAAAATATAAAAAAAAAGAGATAATAGAGAATAAATTTAAAACTATAATTATAAATAGATATATTATAGATATACTTTATTTTATTAGTATTTTTATAAATAACCTAGAGTTTTAGAAAATAAATTATAGTTATCTAATTAAGTAATAAAGTAAAAGTAAAAGATAATAATAATATTAGAGATCTTAAGAAATAAAGAAGAATAAAGAAATTTATAGAGAAAAAAAGAAGAAGAAAAGATTAGAAAGAAAAAAAGAAAGTCTTAAATAGTTAAGAAAGTTAGTAAAGAATAAAGAGTTAAGAGTAAAAATTTTCTAGTAAAGAGTAAAGAATAAGATAAATTAAAAATAAAGAGAAAATAAGGATAAATTAAAAGTTATACTTATATTATACTTTATTATTAAATTATATATAAGTTATTTATAAAAATAAAGTTATTTATATTTAGTTAATTATAAATATATATAGTTCTCTATTATAATATCTCTATAATAGTTATAAAGTACTTAATATACTATCTTAATATCTCTTTAGGAATTATAAAACGCTTAATTCTTTATCTCTATAATAATTATTATTATTTTATTCTCTACTATAAGATCTCTTAATATTTAATTATTTATTTACTATTTCTAATAGTAAAGTCTAGTAATAATAGTTTTTATCGGTAAATATCTATTTAGTTACTTATTATCTTAGATTTCTTTATATTAAAAGATTATATAGATAAATCTAGATATATTTATATATAGTAAAGTTTCTCCTAACTTAATAATTAACTTATATTATTTTATATAATAAAACTTTACTTAAATAGACTTTATTATTAGATCTTTCTAAGATTAATAGTATAAGTATTAAAATCATTTTATTTCCTACTAGAGTAATAGTATACTTATAGAGTAATAATATATTATATATAGAGAGTAATAGTATACTTATAGAGTAATAGTATATTATATATA